>NC_086006.1:27024650-27069650 GCF_030014385.1 Trichomycterus rosablanca | reverse complement strand
AAATGCTTTTGGCCGTATGGTGTAGTATAGTATTTGTACCCGGGCTTGGGACCTGCACTGAGAGAGCACTGATAAGTGCACCTTCTTATGCCTGGGCTGTTTGGACCACCTGTGTGTGCTCAGTTTGCATCTTCTGCATGCTCATCCTCTGGGGAGAGTTTTGCATGTTCTTTCAGTGTCCTCTGGGTACTTGGATATTCTCCCATCTGATGCACCCATGGGTTCTGTGTGGCACAGATCCACCGCAGTTCAAATGTTATTTATTATTCAGGTGTTTGAATCCTGTTTTAAGTGAGTTTTTATCCCTCGTGTGTTTTTTATATTTATGAATGAGTTTGTATGAATTTTGTGCCACGAAGAATCAGTTTATTATTATTTTATTATTTTCTGACGTGGCGTGTGGAATATTTTCTATGCAACGTCTGATGCTGCAGTCTGACCTCCTGTCGCCTCCGAAGCTTTGAACCCTGAGCCAAATGAAAACGAGCCTTCACACGTCTGCCAACCGACGGAAATTAGTGTGTGTGTGTGTGTGTGGTCTTTTGACATCCGTGTTTTTCTTCTCACTGGTTTGTTTTAATGAGGCTGTAAAATCTATTTTGTTGAATCGCTGCACAAACTGTAAACTTTTACTTTTATTAAGGACAGAAAATATTTCATCAATAAAATATAATGATTCTGTTTTTACACACGTGTCAGTTTATCAATAGTTGTAGCCTAGTGGTTACGGTACTTGACTAGTAATCAGAAGGTCACCGGTTCGAGCCACACCACTGCCAGGCTCGCACTGTTGGGCTCTTGAGCAAGGCCCTTAAACCTCAATTGCTTAGACTTCAAGAGTGTCTGTTTATACACTGATCAGCCATAACATTAAAACTACCTCCTTGTTTCTACACTCACTGTCCATTTTATCAGCTCCACTTACCATATAGAAGCACTTTGTAGTTCTACAATTACTGACTGTAGTCCATCTGTTTCTCTACATGCTTTGTTACCCCCTTTCATGCTGTTCTTCAATGGTCAGGACCCCCACAGGACCACCACAGAGCAGGTATTATTTAGGTGGTGGATGATTCTCAGCACTGCAGTGACACTTACATGGTGGTGGTGTGTTAGTGTGTGTTGTGCTGGTATGAGTGGATCAGACACAGCAGCGCTGCTGGAGTTTTTAAACACCTCACTTTCACTGCTGGACTGAGAATAGTCCACCAACCAAAAATATCCAGCCAACAGCGCCCCGTGGGCAGCGTCCTGTGACCACTGATGAAGGTCTAGAAGATGAGCGACTCAAACAGCAGCAATAGATGAGCGATCGTCTCTGACTTTACATCTACAAGGTGGATCGACTAGGTAGGAGTGTCTAATAGAGTGGACAGTGAGTGGACATGGTATTTAAAAACTCCAGCAGGGCTGCTGTGTCTGTGTCTGATCCACTCATACCAGCACAACACACACTAACACACACTGACAAGTGCACCTCCTAATGGCTGGGCTGTTTGGACCAATCATTTCCATGCAGACGCCCGAGCGGCCGATAGCATCGAGATTCAAACCCTACAGGAACGTTTTCTAAGCTCAGCAGCAGCGTTATTTGACTGTGAACGGTGACACAATCATGGCAGGATCTGTTTTTTGATCGGTTGGCACTCAGGGCATTTGTTCAAACGTCCTGCTCTAAGAAGTTCTATTTTTTAAGGGTACGGAAGATTCTTTGATGCTACAGTCTCTCCAGACAGGATGAGGAGAACATCAGGAAGGAAGGAGAAGTTTCACGCTGTGGTAGGAACTTTAAATTATGAAGCGCTCTGTCGGTTTCCTTTTATAGAGTGAATCCGTCTCACCAGCTGTGATTAAAGAAGTCCGTGATGTTTCCCGTCTCGTCGCTGAACGTATCTGCAGCCTCAGGCTTGAACTGAATTAGCATTTCATATTTAATATCTGTCTGAGGGAGCGGAACCGCCCCTGCTGTCCTCCCAATCCGGCCCCCTTAATACCCACGCTGTCGGATTTAGGTCACGTGGTCGCGGCTCCTTTTTTTACTGTTTTATTTTTGCATTTTCTCCCCTTTTTTTCCCTGATCGCGTCCAAGGAGGGTCCACCGACCCCTTCTTATTCGCCCGTACTTCGGTGGATTCCTGTCCTGAGGCCGGTCTTGCGCATGGAGAGTCACTCACGGATCTCTGCGCTCCTCCACGTCTGTACAGGTGCATCGGGCTACTAACCAGGGTCCTTTTTATTTCGGTCTTTTCCCATTCAGCAGACTTGTGGTCAATTTTGTCTGCTGCAGGCAATCATGGCCAGCCGGTATTTCGGTAGATTCCTGTCTGAGGTCGGTCTTGCGCATGGAGAGTCACTGCGCTGCTTCACCTCCGTACAGGCGCCTCAGGCTACTAACCAGGGTCCTTACACAGCCTCGAAGCCCCCACCCACTTTTTTTTTGTCTGGTCTATTCCCACCCAGCAGACTAGTGGCCGATTTTGTCTGCTGCACTGTCTGCACTGCTGATTGTGCCCGGTAGGGGGCGCCCATCCAACCGGTAGCAGAGCTTTTTAAAGATATCGTGCCAGGATACCAACACAATACCACGACAGCGTCTCACCCGCTTCACCCCCACAGAACGTCGTCACTATTTACGAGTGACAGGGTGGAGTGGTGGGTACGGTTTTCAAAACTCAGCGACCCTGACCAGGACCCTGTGGTTGATGTAGTGATTGTATGCAGACGTGAAAAGCTAATAATGTAAAGAATTTAAAAGAAAAGATCAAATTGTGACTGCTTTATCCTGGTCAGGGCTGTGGAGGGCCCAGTTCCACCATGAAACACTGGGCACAAGGCAGGAATCCCCTAGAAGGGTGCCAATCCATCTTAGGGCTTCGGTCACCCCAGTTCCGTCACAGCCAATCGTCTCTGCAGAGACCACCCGGTTACCTGATAGCGCCGCGGAGAGCGTAGAGCATATATATTACCCCCTTACCCCCTCCTAAATTCTATTTGTAGAAATATACAGATGGGGCAGATGGGCGGGATCGGATGGGGTAAAAATATGATCGCCAGCAACATTCCTCATACATTACTGCATACTGTAACACACACACACACACACACACACACACACACACATACAGTTATAGACAGACAGAATTGTTCATGCCAGCTGACACACACACACACACACACACACACACTCGGGCATCACGGTCACGCCCATATTCTAAATGCCTGGCTTAGACCATGTTGGGTTTTTATGCTATAAATACTATAACAGCTTCATCCTGGTCAGGGCTGCAGTGGGTCCACCACCACCTAGAAAAATCAGAGCAACTTAACAACTTAGCAACTCACCCACACACATTACTTACTCAAACCCGATATAGAGCCGCCAATCCACCTTCTGCATGTTTTTGGAGGCTAGAGAAATCTGGAGTACTTAACCAAAACTCATACAGCCATGAGGAGAACATGCAAAACTTTTTACACCAAAGATAAAGGCTCTGTTTAGGTCACTGGGGTTCTGATTTACCAAACTTATCAATATTTTATAACACGTTTATAACATATTACATCTAATAAGTAGAAGGGGTGTCCACATACTTTTGGCATGTTCTGCTTGTGCATTGAATGTTTGTTGGCTATTTTATAAGCAACACCGACCATACAAATGAACTGTGTGGGTAAACAAGTACTGACTGAGGCACAGAACCCCCCGTACCCCAGTGATCATTCAAAGAGCTGTTTGGGTGGAGACCATTCTCAGCTCTGCTTGACACTAAGATGGTAACGGCATGGTCGTGTGTGTTGTTCGGGTACAGTTGTAGCAGGTGCAGCAGTGTTGTTGGGATTGTTCAATTTTAAATTCTATTTAAGCATACTCGCCTGCGCTCTTTTCTTCGCACTTACTCACTTACACATTCACTTACAGCCAGGGGTGACTACTAGGGTCGAGCTTTGGGTTGTCAGTCAGAAGATTGTTGGTTTAAATCCAGCCTCAGCTATGTAGCCACTGTTGGGCCCCTGAGCAAGGCCCTTAACCTTCTCTGCTTCAGGAGCGTCGTCTTCCAAACAAGCTGGGAAATGCGGAAATAATTGCGGATTTCATTGTACTGTACACGTGTACATGTATATAAGACAAATAAAGGCGTTCACATTCTCTTAACCCACACTGACATCGGGAGAACATGTCAAACTCCTCACATACAGAGATTGGAATACAGAACTGAACCCAGGACCCGGCCCATCTTTAAAAATATACCAGAGTTCTGTTGGTGTAGAAATACGGACGGTTTTAATGAGCAGCAGGTAGAAAGATTATCGGCAACACACACTCTCACATTACTACACACACACACACACACACACACACACACACACTGATACCGATATAGACAGACAGATTCGTCCATGGCAGCTGGCACCCATACCAGGGCATCACAGAGGTCCAGGGTCACCCGACTGATGGCGACATAGACTCTTTGACTTGCTGTCTATCAGTGTGTGTGTGTGTGTGTGTGTGTGTGTGTGTGTGTTCTGACATCAGCTGCTGTACAGGAAGAGGCTTTAGACTGGGACCACTGGATTTATGGAATTCCACACTCAGCAAAAGTGAAAGAGTCGCCGGTATGATGAGCAGGCACATAAATCACGCACACACACACACACACACACACACACACACACACTCACACTCACACTCACACACATGCAGGATCACGGCCACCATGAACCAGACACAGATCTGACTTTCCAACCACACACTCCGTCCTCTACATTCCTGTGGAACCACACACTGTAATTTAAAAGCTGTAACACACCGAGCCAGCGCTAGAGAACGTGTAGAGATCTGCTGCCCCAACGCTACTTCCTGTTACCTCATTTCCTTTCATTTTAGACCATTGTAGACCAAGTTTAAGCTTCGGACAATAAAGTAGACACTGGTGGGACCAAATCTACAGGTTGGGGGGTGGGAGTGTTCTAGCCATTTCATTCTCTAACGCTATTTAGAGTCTGCCTGAAAACCTTGCTCTTTCTACACAGACGAATTGTACATCATCCTACACTCCTGGGAAGAGGGCGTGTCTAAATCCTTAGATCCATTAAAATGCTCCTACTGAGGCGCCTTAATTCTGAGTGAAATATTAATCTGACTGAATGAATGACGAGGGAGAGTCCGACGCCTCCTCAGCACTGAAGGCAATCCCAGAATTCAGTGCGGCACAACTTTTCATACAAAAAAACTACTAACGTGGCGGACAAATTCGATGCTGAGCAACCAACAGAGTTCTGTTCAATTTATAATGTAAATAAATTCTAATTGATCGAATTTGAATCTGTATAAAGGTGTAATTACACGAGTGTCGTTTATTTGTAAATTGTGGCGTCAGGGACGGTTTAAGCGTTTTCGGTACACTGAGGGAGCTTGGTTAGGTTATGCCTGGTTCACACTACACGACTTTTGCCCTGATTTTCGCTCGGCGACTGGTCGGCGCTGGATTTGTTGGCTCGGGAGCAACTCGGGGTTCACTCAGCGATCGAAACTCGGCTCTCAATCACTATGTGTGAACTACTCAACAACTCGATCCGAGAGAGATTTCTAGCTTGTCGAATATCTGGATCTGAGTCGCCTATGTCGTGCTATGAGTGCTGTGTCGAACAGCCAATGAGAACGCAAGATACGTTGTGAGAGGAAACACAGGGGAGGAGTGTAAAAAGGTGGGACAGGGGCGTAATATAGTTTATATCAGAATACATCAGCACACACACAAGTTTTACAGTATTTCTGACCTTATCGTTCTCTACAAAACACCCACGCTGCATTGCAAAACATATTTATTAACCTCCAACTCACTATAGAACTGGTCGCGTTGCCAAATCCACTCAGATTCATTTATTTTTCCTCTTTGCTTTAACGCTGCACATCAGCGCACAAACTTTGATTGCTCGCTACTTGTTGGACGTTGGCGTTTTTGGACGTGGTATCATTAAACCCCTCGTCACTTCTCGCGTGTGTTTTCGTGACAGAACGTAGTTTGGGAGACCAGAGAAGCTCGCCTGCAGTGCGATTCCAGTTGGTGATAGATGGTGTTGTGTGAAACCCCCTATCGCCAATCAGTCGTGTAGTGTGAAATACACACCGACTTGAAAGACTCCCGGTTACAAGAGATCCAGTCGTGTGGTGTGAACCGTACAGCGACCCGACCACTTGGAAAGTCGTGTAGTGTGAACTTGGCATTAGCGTAGTAAGCTGAAACTGCGACGACGTAGTAAAGTAAAGCATCTAAATAATCCGCCTTATGAGTTCAGGTTTTATTAGAATCCTCTCTACTGAGGAGCTGATCAGGTAGGCAGTAGGGGGAGCAGGGCGGGTCACCGGGTTTTCGAACAGACCGTTAGTCTGAAAGCATTCATTTTCAATTATTATTATTATTATTATTATTATTGGAGCGGTCCGGGTCCTTTCTGTGTGGAGTTTGCATGTTCTCCCCGTGTCTGTGTGGGTTTCCACTGGGTGCTCCGGTTTCCTCCCACAGTACAAAGACGTGCAAGTGAGGTGAATCCTGCCATGAATGTAACCAAAGTGTGTAAAGCATGACTAATGTGGAGAATGTGTCACAGGGCAAGCTGTAGCCTAGTGGTTAAGGTACTGGACTAGTAATCAGAGGGTCACTGGTTCAAGCCCCACCACTGCCAGGCTGCTGCTGTTGGGCCCTTGAGCAAGGCCCTTAACCCCTTAATTGCTCAGACTGTGAACTGTAATGTAAGTCGCTTTGGATGAAGGCGTCTGCTAAATCCTGTAAATGTAAATGTAAATGTAAAGCATTTCGCTGCCAGTTTGATTTTTTAATCGGCTCCGCTCCCACCGCGCCGCCGCTCCTCTCCGGGTTTTACCCCATCTCTCGGTGTGGCCCCGCCCCCTGCTTTAAAGCAGAGGTAAACAGCCCACGCGCGCCGCGCTCGCGCACAGTGCAGCGGAGATCGCGAGGAGGTTCGCGCGCCACGATCCGGTCCCGGTGCGCGCGAGCGAGCACGGACCGCCAGGATGGAACACGAGCTGTGGACGGACCTGGATCCTCCGGAATAAACCGAGTCGTTCCGGAGGGGGGCGGGGAGACTTGATACTTCTGAACCGTGTTTGTAGAACTTTTCTCTCGTGGATCGGCGGAGTCGGAACTCTAGAGGAGAATGCCGTTCCCGGTGAGGTCGGTGGAGCCTCAGCGGCTGTGCAGGCTCGGTGCGGACCCCCTCGGTGAGGACCCGGGTTCGGACGGTCCCCCGGTATTCACGGACCTGTGCTCGGTCAGTAACGCCGCTCTGTCTCGCGCTGTGCGCCAGCTGTCGGACCTGGCGCGGCACGCGAGCTCGCTCTTTGAGGAGCTGGAGCGCGAGCTGGCGTCCACCGACCTGCGCGTGCGGGACCTGAGGGATAAGATACAGCGCATGGAGCGGAGCACCGGGGAGATGGACCACAAACTGGAGACCGTGCGTAAGTACCAAAAAAACATCAAAGTCTCCGGTTTTGCTTTGAACTTTGGTCGTTTGTGCCGCACGCGTACCGTTCCCGGTCACCATAGCAACAGATTGGCTTGATTAGCTTCGGCTTTAGGGATTCAGGAACTGCTGGGATTTTATTAGTGATCGTTGATAGGTTTTCATTAACAGGCCCGGTACAAAGCCATAAGTATGTGGACACCTGAGGAGCATCAACCCCAGTGAACGTCTTTGGGATGAATCAGAACTTTAACTGTGAGCCAGGCATTCACACCCAACATGTGCACCTGACCTCATTTGTGGATTTATCATTGACCTAATGAGCACAAATCCGTGCAGGCGCACTCCAAATTCAGCACAACTTCATGCAGGCGCAGTCCAAATTCAGCACAAATTTGTGCAGGCGCAGTCCAGATTCGGCACAAGTCTGTGCAGACGCACTCCAAATTCAGTACAAATCCCTGCAGACACACTCCAAATTCAGCACAAGTCCCTGCAGACGCACTCCAAATTCAGCACAAATTCATGCAGGTGCACTCCAAAAGTCGCAAGGGTAGTGACATGCTGACTGGACATATGGCTGGAGTGTACTGTCTAAGTAATTGCTCAAGGGCCCAACAGTACAGTGATAACCTGGCAGTGGTGGGGCTTGAACCAGCAACCTTTCGATTACTAGTCCAGTACCTTAATCACTAGGCTACAACTGCCCATGATACAATCAAAGTTCTGATTGATCTCAAAGCTGTTCACTGGGGGTGATGCTACTAAAGTTCCTCCAGACCAAACCCTATAACCCTGCGTCAACAGGAATAAGCCTTCCCCAAAGTGTTAGATGTATCTATTAACCAGTACAGCTCTAAATCTTCTCCGGCTCTCTTTTGATGTCGATGTCGGCCACATATCTGGTTGGCACTTAACCAGGGGTGCCATAAACATGGGGTGGTGGTGGTGGTGTGGAGTCCTGCAGAAGTTCTGAGCAGACGAGAAGCACCAGGGGGTCTTTAGGAATGAAGACAGAAAGGTTGTCGGGGATACGTGACCCGTTCCAAAATGGTCTGAGCATTAGCGGTAATTTGTGGTCATAACTGTCTCCACTCTTCTGCAAGTGTGTCTGAGGACATTTCTAAGGTCTGGCACTGATGCTGGACGAAGGTCTTGATTCCGGTTCATCCCAAACAGTCAAATATTAGGTTTGGTGTCCATATACTATATTTCAGCAGTATATTACATTAGGTGTCCTATTACTTTTGGCAGTCTAGTGTTCATAATGGCAATAATGATAATAAACAATGACCAGAAGTATTTGGACACCTGACCATGAGCTTGTTGTACATCTCATTTGAAAAACAAATGGTATTAAAATCGAGTGACCTCTGTGTGAACTTTTCAGCTAGAACAACAGCCGCTCCTCTGAGTAGTATGTCTGTGGGAATTTGTGCTTATTCAGTCGAAAGAGCATTGGTGGGGCTGGGCACTGATGTGGGGCAGTCGATGTTCTGATTCATCCCAGAGCTGTTGAGCAAGGCAGAGGTCACAGAGGGCCTTCCCTAAACTATTGCAGTTGTTGTGGCTGAAACACATGAATTTTATAATAAATAATTAGGAGTCCCAATACTTTTAGCCATATAGTGTATCGGCCATATCTCTAGTTGGTCTTAAACCAGGGGTGCCATTAAATAGGGTGGGGACCATGGGTGTGTTTCCTGTACCCAGAGATGGGGACTCGCACACACAGCGACTTCAAACTCGACTCGTTTCAAATGACTCGTGACTCGCAAAAAATGACTTGTGGACAACAAAAGTCAGCAACATTAGTTACTTGTGATAATTACATATATATTTATGATCCGACATCATTCTGATCGTGTCATTTTCTGCTCTCTAATAATAATAACGCTCCGGCCGTCTTAACCCACAACGCACGCAATGTGTAAATGTTCCAGCCAGCTTCCGGCGTAGTGATGACGCGTCGCTCCCTACTTAAAATGGTGGAATACCCTACGTAGTGCACTTCACAGTAACAGATAATGTGAATGGAACGCTCCTACAGAATCGGCGCTAATGATTGTAAGAACCGCTTTCTGAACCAATCAGAGCTTCTGATTGTAATGTTGAGTAAGAAATGCTGTTATTTGCATTTATTCAGTTTGCGTCACACAGATGACGTGGTAATGAAACGCTCGATCGGCTTTCTAACGAGTTCGTGTTTTACATCACAACCGGGAAAAGTTTGGAGGTTTTTAATTATAAGCACATTTACAAAATGACGGATTCTATTCCTAATGGGACACACGCTTATAAATGTAATAGCATCTGGAAGAACAGAAGCTAAGGTAAGCAGCGGTTATGGATTTTTTGCTGCGTTTGGGATTTTGGCCGCTGTGCTGTAATTTGCAATGAAAACAAAACATCAGTTGAAGCTTTTAACTGGAACCTAGGAAATAAAGGCACGAAGTAAAACGGCTAAATACACTCGCTAATCTGTTCTTGTTTTTTATCTGAACTTACAGATTATTTCTTTATTTCTACGCTACATTTATAATATATGTTTCGTGTTTATTATATTGACTCGTGACTCGACTCGGACTCGTATTTTGTGACTTGTGAACATCTCTGCCTGAACCCCAAAGAGGCACCGAGAGGCACCGAGAGGATCCTAGAGGGGCGAAGCCTGACCAATAAAGTGAACGTCTTCAGGAACTCATGACCCGCAGCACTAACCGCTCAGGACTTTCAAAGTATTTAAATTTTTTGCATTTGGCAGATGTTTTTAAATCTGAAGCACTTTACAGATGAGACGCGATACAATCCAGGGAACGTCAGGGGGTCAGAGCTGCGCCCATGTGCCCCAAAAACCCTCAATCTTCACTGACTATCCGGACAGTGAAGTAATCATACAGCAGCCAATCAGAGAGGGAGATTTAGTCTCGTCTGTCAGTGTGCATCCAAGTCTTTCTATTCCATTCATTCATTCATTGTCTGTTTTGCCTGGTCAGGGTCGCGGTGGGTCTGATTTATTGGGCAAAAGTCAGGAAACATCACAGGACACAAACACTTGTTGGAGGAAACACACACAGACACTGGGAGAACATGCAAACTCCACACAGAAAGAACAAGGGGAATCAAACCCATGCCCTCTTGCTGTGTGGTGACGGCACTACCCACCTCTCTGCCATGCCACCGTGATGGAGACATTTAAAAAGAGGAATCGGGTGTGGCTCTGAATTTGGGCATCATGTGCTGATCTACACAGCTGGTCGTTTACATACATCGCTGGCTGTGTTCCAATCCACAGTATACTGTACTAAATGCACAAGTTAGAACACAGCCGTTAGTTTATGGCTCCTCACTTTCACACCACCATACACACCTCCATCACTCTCTCACTCCTTCATCACTCTCTCACTCCATCACTCTCTCACTCCTTCATCACTCTCACACCTCCATCACTCTCTCACTCCTTCATCACTCTCTCACTCCATCACTCTCTCACTCCTCCATCACTCTCTCACTCCTGCATCACTCCATCACTCTCTCACTCCTCCATCACTCCATCACTCTCTCACTCATCACTCTCTCACACCTCCATCACTCTCTCACTCCTCCATCACTCTCTCACTCCATCACTCTCTCACTCCATCACTCTCTCACTCCTCCATCACTCTCTCACTCCTCCATCACTCCATCACTCTCTCACTCCTCCATCACTCCATCACTCTCTCACTCATCACTCTCTCACACCTCCATCACTCTCTCACTCCTCCATCACTCTCTCACTCCATCACTCTCTCACTCCATCACTCTCTCACTCCTCCATCACTCTCTCACTCCTCCATCACTCCATCACTCTCTCACTCCTCCATCACTCCATCACTCTCTCACTCATCACTATCTCACACCTCCATCACTCTCTCACTCCTCCATCACTCTCTCACTCCATCACTCTCTCACTCCTCCATCACTCTCTCACTCCTACATCACTCTCTCACTCCATCACTCTCTCACTCCATCACTCTCACACCTCCATCACTCTCTCACTCCTTCATCACTCTCTCACTCCTCCATCACTCTCTCACTCCTTCATCACTCTCTCACTCCTTCATCACTCTCTCACTCCTTCTTTACTCTCTCACTCATTTTCACTCTCTCACTCATTTTCACTCTGACTTATTTTTATACTCTCACTCATTTTTACTCTCTCGTTCCATTTTTACTCTCTCACATATTTTTACTCTCACTTCTTTTCACTTCTTTTTACTCTCTCACTCCATCTTTACTATCTCACTCCTTTTCGCTCTCTCATTTTCACAGTTATCCGTTTTCACTTTCACTCTCTATTTATTCACTTCTTTTCACTCCTTTTTACTCTCTCCATTTTTTACTCTCACTTGTTTTTACTCTCTCACCCCTTTGTCTCCCTCATTCAATTTTTTACTCTCTCACTCCTGTTCACTCTCTTAATTTCACTCTCACTCATTTTTACTTTCTCAATCATTTACACTCTCACTTATTTTTACTCAATTTCAACCCCTCACTCATTTTTACTCTCATTTATTTTCCTTTACTCCATTTTACCTTTTTATTGTTCTACTTTCTATGATTGTTTTTGTTCTTTCACTCCCTCACTTCTTTCCTCTTTCACTCCTTTTCCCTTGCTCACTCCATTTTACCCTGTTATTCCTTTTACTCTCTCACTCCTTTTCTCTCTCTCACTTATTTTACTCTCACTCCTTTTCACTCAATTATTTTCGCTCTTTCCTTTTCACTTTTCATCTTTTCAACTCTTTTCACCTACTAATTCCTTTTTACTCTCTCGTTTTCACTCTCTTTACTCTTCATTTCCTCATTCCATTTCACGTTTTCCACCTTTTCATTCTTTTATTCCGTTTTTTCTCTCACTCCTTTTTATTCCCTCTCTCCATTTTATGTTTTCCACCTTCTTCTACTTTTTTAATCTCTTACTCATTTTCATACTGTTTCATCTTCTTACTCTCTGTAACGATCTCTAAAATATACACAGCAGCAGCCAAGAGAAAAACACTCCCACTCTTTCACAATTTCACTTTTACTCCTTTTTACCTCCTCACCTCGTTTCTCTCTCACTCGTCCTGCCGCTCATACAGTTTAGTTATTATAATCATTCACCCGCGGCACTTTCAGCTTCAGGTCTTTCTTCTGTCTCTGTTTCATTTTCTTTTTATGTTTTACACGTTCACCTCATCACCAGTCGTTGACTTTTGGTCTTTTTTACTATGGTACACTGGAGTAAGAGAGCCATGGTGGTGGAGAGCGGGTTAGGATGGGTGCACAAACATTTAAAGTCTTAAAAATAAGGTCACAGGTCAGAAAAAGGTTCCCATGATGACATCTACAGTTCCCCCTTAGTTCTTCTACTTTCTCTAACTTTCCTCTCTCTCTCTCTTCTCTCTCTCCCTTCCCCCATCCTCTTATTCTCTTTCTCCCCACCTTATGCCCTCATTCTTTTCTCCTGCTGCTACACGGGAAAGGCATTTGTGTTTGTGTGGAAGCCCCGCCCCTTGACTCCACTTTGACTCGTGCTGCCACGCCCACCGAAAGAAGACAAAAATTCTGACACACCCCGTCGCGGGGCTCAACGAGGGTCTGGTTTAGTGAAAGGTCAGAGGTCGGTGGGCTGACAGGCTGACACTGAGCACCTGTGGATGCAGGAATTCCCACAATGCACCACTGACTGAGCCATTTTGAAATGGCCAGTTGAGTGGCAAATCCATGTGATGAAAAAACGTTGGATTGGGACGCAACCCGATGCCCTGCTGTCTCGAATCGTTCAGTGTTTTATTTATTTCTGGTTAAGAGTGCTGCCATTTCTCAAGGCATTGTGATGCAGATGTTGGATTGGGACAGGGCCTAAAGGGTCTGGACAATCCAAATGTTGGATTGGAACACGACCTGGTGCCTTTCTGCAATCGACTCTATCCTAAAGGATGTTGTTTTATTTCCTTTTCATGTACATCAACCAACAGCATATTATTCAATCGTTGGATTGGAACACGACCTCAAGTAGGATTGAGACATGCCCGTGTTACCTTTCTCCAAGCAGGCTAACACTCAGGATCTTTTCCATACAGGCTTCGTGTCAGGCTGTGTTTAGTGTTAATAGCGATTTGGAACACAACCTAATGCATTCCTTCCTGTGTGCGCTACCTGGCGAGGCGTTACTCAGTTGAGCTGCCAGCTCGTTAATGCCCGACATGTGGATTGAGACGTGACCTGGTGCATTCCTGCCGTTGAGTGGCACCTTATTAGGCAGGCATTTATTTTTACTCCGGACGCCTCAACAAATCGTTTGTCATGCCAGTGCTGTAATGAGACACAGCCGAATCCCTTCCTTCCTCCCGGTGTTTCATATATAAGTGGTATTACAAGCGTTCTGGTAGGATTGGAACACAGCCTTCGAGTGCTGCCTGATTAACTGATTAATATGACCAAAAGTATTTGGACACCTGACCATGAGCTTGTCGGGCATCCCATTTTAAAAACAAATGGTATTATACTGTAATAGAGTGACCTCTGTGTGACATTTTCAGCTAGAACAACCACTCTTCTGAAGTATGTCTGTGGGAATTTGTGCCCATTCAGTCAAAAGATGCCAGCATTTGTATGGCTGGGTGCTTATGCTGATGTTCCAGTTCATTCCAGAGCTGTTGAGTGATGAGTTCTGGAACAGAAAGAGAAAGGACCTTCCCTAAACTGTTGCTCCAACGTTGGAATCATATAATTTCCTTTATTCAACTGATTTATTACACATGGTAGCAACTGTTATGGCTGAAACACATGAATTCAATCAATAATTAGAAGGGGTGTCCCAATACTTCTGGTGTATATATCTCTACCTGATTGGGCAGCGTTTCATTTACATATATGTGCTCTGCTTTGGGACGTGACCCGATACCTCTCCTCTTTGGAGCGCTGCCTTATGTGCTGGAGTTTTATTCATTTCCAGTTTAGATGACTCAGACGACCAGTATGCGCACGCTGGATCGGGACACGACCTGGTGTTGCCTGATTAGGCAGCATTTTTACATTTGAGACGGAGCCATAAATCAGACGTCTCGGATCAGACGGTCTTATTAGAGCGCGCTCCAGTTATCGTCGAACCCCGTCATTACAGCGAGCAGTCAAAACAAGGACTAAATTACAGTGAACAGAGCACGGTGAAACGCCCGAGTGTGTGTGTGTGTGTGAGAGTGTGAGAGTGTGTGTGAGTGTGTGTGTGAGTGAGTGTGTGTGTGTGAGTGAGTGAGTGTGTGTGTGTGTTAATTTCTCTAATTGTTGTGTTAATGTAAATCAGAATCAAACCGTTACACCCATCCTGAACACACACGCCCCATTTGTATCACAATTCATGCTAATGTGTGTGTGTGTGTGTGTGTGTGTGTGTGTCCGTGCGTCCATCAGAAATGATAACGACAGAATCGGGTCACAAAACGCCCTGAAACTTTTGTGTGTAAAAACAAATGCGTGATAGAAACCCTCTGTTCAGAAACGTTCGGTTCAGTTTTACCCATCATGCAACACTGCTGATACAATAGAATGATAATACACACACACTTATTGTTGCTGGGTAGCAGGAGTGTGTGTGTGGGGGGGGGGGTAAGGCAGGGCTCATGGGGAACCCTTGGAATTAACTTCATCTGTAGGGATGGAGGTAGGTGTAGGGGTGGTTTTGGAACGTGTCTGTGGGAATTTTAGCTGTTCAGTTGGGGGGGGGGGGGGGTGCTGGAGCTTTTCAATGGGCGCAAGGCACACAGTAACGGGGCGCCAGTCCATCACAGGGCAGACACACACACACACATTCACCTACAGGGCAATTCAGTGTCTCCAGTTAACCTGACTGCATGTTTTTGGACTGTGGGAGGAAACCGGAGCTCCCGGAGGAAACCCACACAGACACGGGGAGAACATGCAAACTCCACACAGAAAGGACCCGGACCGCCCCGCCTGGGGATCGAACCCAGGACCTTCTTGCTGTGAGGCGACAGTGCTACCCACCGAGCCACCGTGCCACCTCCTTCCCTAAACTGTTGACGCAAAGTTGGAATCATATGATTAACTTCATTTTTACACTTGGGTGTCACAGTGGAAAAATGTTCTAGCCAACAACCGCTGAGATCCGAGGTTCAAAACTCGGTGTGCTATCGGCCGGTTGGGTCGCCTGCACAGACTCGATTGGCTATGTCTGACAGGGGTGTGACCGAACAGCCTAGCCATTAGGAGGTGCACTTGTCAGTGTGCTCTCAGTGCCGGTCCCATGCCCGGTTTAAATCTCCTCTATTTAAGCGATGCCACAATGGATCATTCTAGTCCGTCCGTATGCCAGACTTGGCACAGTTTTTACACCAGATGCTTGTCCTAATGCAACCCTCATTCGAACCCCTGATCCTGGTCCTTGGGCTCCGTGCCTCACTTGTGGTCTCTGTCCCAGTGGTTACAGTGCTGGACTATTGATCAGAAGGTTGCTGGTTCAAGTTCTTCCACCACCAAGCTGCCACTGTTGCCCTGTTGTCCTAATGCAACCCTCATTATTGTATCCAGGCCTGGGACCAGTGCACTGACAAGTGCACCTCACAATGGTTCAGCTGTTAAAACACGCCCTCCCAAAACGGCTGATGGCACCAACAGTCGAGGGCACCACTGAGATTCGAACCCCTGATCACTCTGTTCAGTGTGTTTACCTGAGTGTGGGTACTTGGGCCCCTCAGGGTGCACCGTGCCTCACTTGTGGTTTAGAAACCAGAACCTCAGTAGATACCATCATATCACCCTCAGTCCTGAGTGCCTCCTGCTTTCTGAGTACACACTCACAAGTCACTGCTCACCCATTAGTGTGTGTGTGTGTGTGTGTGTGTGTGTGTGTGGTGCACGTGGCTGGCAATGTGCCTGAGTTCCTAGTATGTGTTGCTCTGAGGAGAATCTGGAACCACTCAACACTCAGTCCTTCCTCTGTAAGGACACACACACACATATGCACACACACACACACACACACACACACACACACACACAAACCCTGGACAGGGCGCCAGTCCATCGCAGGACACACACACATTCACACACACACCCGAAGGAAACCCTCACATACACCAGGAAGGACCTGGGAATTGAACTCATGACCTTCTTGCTGCGAGGCGACAGTGCTACCCACCGAGCCATGCCACCCTGTCTAAGAACAATGTTTTTCAATAAGCTCTGTTGTTGTAGCCTGGTGGTTGAGGTACAGGACTAGTATATAGAAAGGTCGCTGGTTCAAGCCCCACCACTGCCAGGTTGCCACTGTTGGGCCCTTGAGCAAGGCCCTTAACACTCAATTGCTTATACAGTATACTGTCACAGTGCTATAAGTCACTTAGGAGAAAAGCTTCTTTACAGTGCATAACATGATTAAAAGATGCAGCGTGTATGAAGGACTAAATGCTGGAGAGCAAAAGTATTTGGACGCCTGACCGTGAGCTCGTCAATGTGGATCTTATTATCAGGGCTCATCTGTGCAGCCAACCATCACAAAGACATGGCGGGACAAAACCAGTACACACACACACATCTAACCAGTGTAAGCTAATCTTAATATGCTAACGTTTAGCTCCAGGTCAGTTAATAAATGATCCAGTCGGACCCGGAATGAGCCGGAGGGCAGCAGGAAGGAAGTGGTCAGTGTTTCTGTGTGTGTTCATGGTCAGTTGGCCTCGAGGCGGAGGAAGACGGCAGGACAGAGCACGTCGAGAGGTCAGATCTTTTGACCTTTGTGTGTACAGCCTTTGTGCTTACACATACACACACACACAAACACACACACACACACACACACACACACACACACACACACAGATCTATATTCGGAATAATTCATTCATTCAGATTTGAACTGCCATCAAAAGCATTCCTTCACTCTTAAGCCTCTCATGCACACACACACACACACACACACACACACACACACACTGAGGATGTGTGATTTTGTGTCTCTCTTTTGGGTGAGCGAGCTCCTCGTGCACACACACACACACACACACACACTGAGGATGCGTGAGGATGTGTGTGTCTTTCGGGTGAGCGAAGCTCCTCATGCACACACACACACACACACACACACTGAAGATGTGTGATTTTGTGTCTCTCTTTTGGGCGAGCAACTCCTCGTGCACACACACACACACACACACTGAGGATGTGTGATTTTGTGTCTCTCTTTTGGGCGAGCGAGCTCCTCATGCACACACACACACACACACACACACACTGAGGATCGGAGCGAGCAGCACCACACATGGTTCAGACTCGACGCTGATGATAAGCTTCTCTCCTCTTTCATTTCCACGGTAGGCTGCAGGTAACAGGCTATGTGAGGCCACTAATTTAGACCGTGTGTGTGTGTGTGTGTGTGTGGGTGTGGGTGTGTTTGGGTCCTAAACAGTGTGTGTAATCACAGAGTCCTTTGAAGTCGTTTCCAGACCCCTGCAATACGTCTAAAGAAAATTATAGTCATAAACACCACACACAAACATTACTGACCTCTGACCTGCTGGATGGGTACTATGTGATTTTGCATTCTTGTGTGTGTATGTGTGTGTGTGTGTGTGTGTGTGTGTGTGTGTGTTCGCGCTTGGCTTTCTGTTAGCCAGCGATGATGGCGGTCAGAGAGAAAGCATTTCCACTCATGTTTCCCCTGGAAGAATGTTGGAGCACAGACGAAAGCCACACACACACACACACACACACACACACACACACACAGAGTGTAAAGCGTACAAAAAGACACAAGGAACACAAACCTCATCATCAGACTGTGGTAGAGCGAGTGCTGCATTGGTTTCACAGACGATTATATGGAACCCCTTAGGCCGCAGAACCGATCACAGACCCATCAGCGACTGGACCAATCAGAGCTTGATCAGGTTACTTAATCTATCAGAAAAACAGTGTATTTTGATGAGCTACAGCTTTAGTAAATTAAATGCGAATGCCATTTGCAGTGTGACCATAGATTGCACAGATTTGCATTACACCTTTTCACCTTCCTACAGAACCTACAGAACCTGCAGGACGTACAGAACCTACAGGACGTCGTGTTTCGGGTGAGAAACGCTAATCTGACCAAAAATCTGTCTCAAATACAAAAACACTTACCTGTGTTTTGAACCCCACACCCCATTCCCCATTCTGTGCGTCCACTGAATTGATTGTGGTTGGGAGTTTTCCAAACTTAGTTACCCGAGTCGTGTTTTAAGCTGCTTTACACTTGGACGTTTTGACTAAGCGATTGCTGACTGAATTGCCGTAGGATCGCTAGGGCGCCTCGTAGTGCAGATTAACCAGTAAACGTGACGCACTTGAACGCTGCACGAATGAAAACGCTAAGTTGCTATTAAAATAAATAGCTTATTACACAGCCGTGAATTAGGTAGAACCTTAATTATAAGTAAAGGCAATATATTGAACAGGTGGAGTCATTCCCACAGATTCCACACACACACACACACACACACACACACAGTAACGCTGATTGTTCTGACTATATGGGAATTTCCAGGACATCTGAGACACATCCTAACCCTTCTAAAAAGCGTGATACAAAGCTAACGATTGTTAAATCTCACTGTGGGGTTCGCATACACACTTCCAAACCCACCAACATCCTGCAGAGAGTGAAACGAGGAACACGAAGAGGGAAAGATAAACCCCTCCAACCCTCATTTACCCCATCACACCCCCTGTGCTTTCTCTCTCTGTGTTTGTATGTGAGTGTCTCTCATCACTTTTATTCCATCATTAATATTTCATTAGAGATCTGAAATGTGGCCTGACGCAGTGCTGAGGAGCCCAGAACGTTCTCGACCGCACACACACACACACGCACACACACACTCACACAGATTAGATTGTCAGTCGGAAACGTAACTAAAGAGCTCGACTCGACTGAAGTGGCTCCACGGACATGAAAAGAGTCGCCGACTTTCTAGCACACTTAAAGAAACTGTTGTCTAAGTAATTGATGGTTAAGGGCCTTGCTCAGGGACCCAACTGTGACAACCTGGCAGTGATGGGGCTTGAACCAGCGACCTTCTGATTACTAGTCCTGTACCTTAACCACTAGGCTACAACTGCCCCATAAAACACACTTTTATCCAAAGTGACTGACAGCACTGTGACTGTATACTGTCTAAGCAATTAAGGGTTAAGGGCCTTGCTCAGGGGCCCAACAGTGACAACCTGGCAGTGATGGGGCTTGAACCAGCAACCATTTGATTACTAGTTCTGTACCTTAACTGCTAGGCTACAACTGCCCTATAAAACACGCTTTTATCCAAAGTGACTTACAGTACTCTGACAGCATACAGTCTGAGCAATTGAGGGTTAAGGGCCTTGCTCAGGGGCCCAACAGTGACAACCTGGCAGTGATGGGGCTTGAACCAGCGACCTTCTGATTACTAGTCCAGTACCCGTCGGTTTAAACTGCGGTGGCGTAATCTCTGTGTAAGTAGTGCGTCTAAATCAGTGGTTCTCAAACTTTTTAGACCAAGTACCACCCATTATCAAACCAAAAGTTCCAAGTACCACCTATGTTTCTCATCACAGAACCACATATGGCACACATTAATTAGGTGTGTGTGTGTATATATTAGTGATGGGAATTATGGCTTCTTGAAGGGAGTCGGATCTTTTGGCTCGGTTCCTTTTAAATAGCCGTTCAAAAAATGGGGAGGCGCTACTAGGTAAACTATAAGACACCCCCCCCCCCCCCGATATTAATATAAAATGTTGCTACCTTGCCTTAAAAAAAAAACCACAGGGAAGAGACATACTGTGGTTGCATTTCATTAAGTTTAAGGAAAATCCTCTTTTGTGCAGAGATGCGACTGTTTGTTTCTGCTTTAAAACATAAGCACAATGAAATAACCAGATTTAACACAATTAAACAAGTTTATAGTTTATTTCTCAATTATTTGTCATTATACTACTAGCTGTAGCTCTCTCTCTATCTCTGTCTCTCACTCTGTGTGTGTGTGTGTGTGTGTGTGTGAGTATGCATGCGTGCGAGTGTGTGTTTATGTGTGTGGTGTATGTGAATGTAAGTGTGTGTGTTTATGTGTGTGTGTGTGTGTCTCGCTCGCTCTCTGTGATACTGAAAGTGCAGCTCTTATTACGAGTTATGATTAATTCCCTCTACTGATGCGAAGCTGAATGGGTGGATTACAGTCGATAAGACCCGGAATCGGATCCTTCACAAACGACTCATCATTAGTATATCTGCAGTTACCACTGACCATTTCAGTGAGTGCGCCTGTTTAGCGGAGCAGCCTTGTGATGTCAGGAACGAGATCAGTGAGATTCAAACGCAGATCTGCTCTGACAAAAGCGTTTCGGAAATTTCGAGATGGAAACCGCGAACTTGAAGTATAGACGTAATGAAGTACGGTGTCTGCGTAGCCCCGAATATTTTTAAAAACACATTCGTTTTAATTAAACTGATTTTATTAAAACAGAATTATAAGAACTTTGAAACAGATTTTATTAGTAATTTACACATTTTGTTTCATATTTTTTTTATTTATAATTATTAAATTATTTATTTTTTCGGTGCATGTAATTACTTTTCCGAGATTATCTGGCGTACCACCTTGTGCTGCTTCACGTACCACCAGTGGTACGTGTACCACAGTTTGAGAACCACTGGTCTAAATGATCTGCCTCATGAGTTCCATGTCTTATTAGAATTCTCTCTACTGAGGCAGCTGATCAGGTAAATAATAGGCAGCAAGGCAGCTCACCAGGTTTTCAAAGTGGACCAACAAGGTCATGGTCAGGTGTCCGTACACTTTTGGCTATATGTCCAGAATGGCCCACAAAGTGAGGTTAGCTCACACTGGGTGAACACACATAAAACCCAGAAGGGCCAAGCAAGGGTAGCTGGTATAATTGGGCACACTGGGGGTTATTACAAGGCAGCACACAAACCGTTGGGGCAAAGTTTGGGATGTTTGGACCGGTCCTTGGTGGTCCCACAGAGATTCAGGGCAAACTAAATAGCTTAGTAGTCCCAGAGTCCTGGTGGGAGTCCAGAAGCATCTTCTTTAAGGGTAGTCCTGGAGGTTGGCCTTGGTTGCCACATAGTTCCTAAAGATGATGGATTAAATGGCTGGATGAGAGTGCTAAGCTAACGTGGCGCTTGTCTGGCATGCGCTACGCCAGGAGCTTTGCGGTTTGAGACACACACACAGTGTTTGATGGACTGAGCGGATTTGAGGGTGATGAGAGCGTTAAATCAGTCGTCTGTGGGACCACCAGTGAGAGTGATTGAGAGTGATGGAGGTTCTCAGACTGGGTGGGATGTACGAGAGCCTCACACGGGTCAGGATTTTCCCCCCTGAGTTATTTTGGCAGGAGGAGTAAGACTGGAGGCTCCAGTACGGATCAGAGATACACGCCAGTTAATACCCGCCATGTGCTAATGATATACCGCTCCAAACTGTAGCTGGAGACCGGCTTCATACTGACACTGAGTTCCAGGTGTTACAGCGTTGAGTTCCAGGTGTAACAGTTCCAGATGTAACAGTTCCAGGTGTTACAGTGTGGAGTTTCAGGTGTAACAAGGATTTCCAGGTGTTACAGTGTGGAGTTCCGGGTGTAACAGTTTTAGGTGTAACTGTTCTGGGTGTAAAAGTTCCAGGTGTAACAGTTCTGGGTGTAACAGTTCAAGGTGTAAAAGTTCAAGGTGTAACAGTGTGGAGTTCCAGGTGTAACAGTTTTAGGTGTAACTGTTCTGGGTGTAAAAGTTCCAGGTGTAACAGTTCCAGGTGTAACAGTTCCAGGTGTAACAGTTCCGGGTGTAACAGGTCAAGGTGTAAAAGTTCAAGGTGTAACAGTTTTAGGTGTAACTGTTCTGGGTGTAAAAGTTCCAGGTGTAACAGTTCCAGGTGTAACAGTTCCGGGTGTAACAGGTCAAGGTGTAAAAGTTCAAGGTGTAACAGTTTTAGGTGTAACTGTTCTGGGTGTAAAAGTTCCAGGTGTAACAGTGTGGAGTTCCAGGTGTAACAGTTCCACGTGTAACAGTTCCAGGTGTAACAGTTCCGGGTGTAACAGGTCAAGGTGTAAAAGTTCAAGGTGTAACAGTGTTGAGTTCCAGGTGTTACTGAACTCCACACTGTAACACCTGGACCTCCTCACTGTAACACCTGTAACACCTCACTGTAACACCTGGACCACTCCTCCTGAACCCTGCTGCAGTGTTTCAGAGTTCTGGGTTGTTTTTATGAGAGCTTCGAGTCTTTCTTGTGTTTTTTTTTGCTACTCTTGTTTTCTGGGCTCAGATGTTGTTCTTGGAAAAAAAAGGAGACCTGCTGACTCACTTTCGGGAATCTGTAGAGTGTGTGTGAATGTGTGTGTGTGTGTGTGTGTGTGTGTGAGTGAGAGAGAGAGAGAGAGAGAGAGTCTGTGTGTAAGAAGAGGGTCATTAATAGAATCAACTCCAAGTTCTCCAGTGAACCAGTGTGTGTGTGTGTGTGTGTGTGTTTGTGTGTGGGTGTGTGTGTGTTTGTCTGGGCAGCTCTGGGACTAGCCAGCATGGAAAGTACCAACAGAGGGGTGTGTATGTGTGTGTGTGTGTGTGTGTGTGTTATTGTTTCATTTTCACTGAAGTTTGGACAGATGGACAGACAAGATGGTTCTAATGAGCGCTGGGGTGTGTGTGTGTGTGTGTGTGTGTGTGTGTGTGTGTGTGTGTGTGTGTGTGAGAGAGTCTGGATGTTACGTCAAAAAACCGAGGGTCATTAACAGAAGTTCTCCAGTGAACCAGTGTGTGTGTGTGTGTGTGTGTGTGTGTGTGTGTGTGTTTGTCTGGGCAGCTCTGGGACTGGCCAGCATGGAAAGTACCAACAGAGGGGTGTGTGTGTGTGTGTGTGTGTGTATGTGTGTGTGTGTTATTGTTTCATTTTCACTAAAGTTTGGACAGATGGACAGACAAGATGGTTGTAGTGAGTGACCGTGTGTGCGTGTGTGCGTGTGAATGTGTTTGGGGGGGGGGGGGGTTGTTGGGGGATCATGGGGAACAAATAATTTCATGCTAATGGGAACACTGGGTGATTTTGACAGAGCACCAGCACTGACTGGTCAGAGTACCTTCAGCTTCAGTGTCCCATGTGTGTACACCAGACAAGGGCGTACACACACTCAGTCTGCTTTCAATTACAGTTACACACACACACACACACACCACACACACACACACACACACACACACACTCAGTCTGCTTTCAATTACAGTTACACACACACTCCGGACACTGTTGAGTGTCGCTGAGTCACTTGTGCTGTTACTGACAATATTTATCCGGTTCCAGTACGACCAGTATGGGAACCATTAAACTGCAAAATAACTTTCTAAGCCACAAACCACACACACACACACACACACACACACACACACACTGTGTGTTTTTATAGAAGTTAAACACAGTGGAATTGCAGGGTGATTATTACCTTGTTCTGTTTGTTCTACTCAAGTCCATTTGGACCTGTGGACAGTCAGTTGTGTTCCTATTTCCTAATCTGTTTAAAAACAAGACTCCAGCATTTACTTCACATGGGTCTACATCGTTATAGCCACAGGAAAGGGAACAACAATTACTAACAGGTGTAATAAACCAGTTATATAAAGGAAACTATATTCCTTCAACTTTACAGGAACAGCATGATCCAGCTCTATAAAGTCATGAAGAAGAGCTGGATTTAAAGAGACAGGCATGAACAGGGTTACAGAGATGATTTGACTGGAAGCAGCTGATTGTTCATCTCATTATTACGTGTGTGTGTGTGTGTGTGTGTGTGTTCACCTATGCTCACTTTCATTTTCGTTCTTTTGCTTCTGTGTGCCGGATGAGAGCAAATCACCGTACAGTGGTCAGAACGAGTCCTCAAAGAACGCTCTGTGTGTGTGTGTGTGGCCAAAGGCCTTGTTTGGTGGGAGTGTGTGTGCTATTGTTGTCTGTAAGACGCTGTGTGAATGAAAGTGTGTGTGTGTGTGTGTGTGTGTGTGTGTGTGTGTGTGCTCCATCTGTTCATGCAGATGGTAGTGATGCTGAGTTTGCTGCTCTTGTATGACATCAATTGAGAGTGTGACCTACAGTCATGCCTCTGATCTTATAAATAGGACGTGTGGTTCGGGACACGTCCCCAGTGGACTATTGATGGCCGTGATGGTGTTTTTGTGGCCTATATTGTGAATACCATGAGTGGTCCGGGACACGTCCCCAGTAGACTAATTGTGTCCATGAAGGTGCTTATGTGCCCTTTATAGTGAATACTATTTGTGGTTTAGGAAATGTCCACAGCGGACTGTTGATGGTCGTGATGGTGTTTATGTGGCCTATATAGTGAATACTCTGTGTGATTTAGGACACGTCCCTTTGGGACTGATAAGGGTCATGTGGGTCCTCATGTGCCCTTTGGTTTAGGACATGTCCCCTGTAGACTGATTATTCGTATGAAGGTGTTTTTGTGACCTATATAGTGAATACCATGTGTTGTTTTGGACACATCCCCTGTAGACTAAGTGTTTCCATGAAGGTGCTTATGTGCCCTTTATAGTGAATACTATTTGTGGTTTAGGACATGCCCCCTGTGGACTGATGATGGTCAGGGAGGTGTTTATGTGGCCTATGTAGTGAATACTATGTGTGGTTTAGGACATGTCCCGTTTGGGACTGATGATAGTCCTGATGGTGTTTATGTGGCATATATAGTGAATAATATATGTGGTTTAGGACACGTCCCCTTTGGGACTGATGGAGGTCATGTGCGTTCTCATGTGCCCTTTGGTTTAGGACACGTCCCCAGAAATCTGATTACGTCTATGAAGGTGCTTATGTGCCCTATATAGTGAATACCACGTGTCGTTTAGGACACGTCCCCTGTGGACTGATGATGGTCATGAAGATGCAATTTGATACTTGTCCAGACAAAAGTGGATTGATAATGTTTGGTTTGACTTGAGGTTGTGGATTGGGACACGCCCCCAGTGGACGGATGATATTTGTGACAGTGTGTGTACCACATGAATGGGAATGTGGTGTGATTTGGGACACACCCCTAAAACATCTGATCGTATCTGTTGGTTCTTGTGGACTCGTGTGGTTTGGTGTTTTGGTTCTCAGGAATCGGCGACACCGTGTTCCACTCTGGAGTGTGTTTACGCTGCGCCGCAGGGAATTCTGGGAGATATTTGGGTTCTGGGTGACCCACCCGCCCATACAGTCGGTGCGTGGATACATTTTGGGAGTGTGTGAACCTGTTCCTGTGTTTTATGGAGCGTTTAGAACCCAGAGCGCAGGAGATGCATCTTTCTTCACCTGCGATGGAGTGTGACGCTGTGTGTGTGTGTGTGTGTGTGTGTGTGTGTGTGTGTTTCAGGTTACACACTCCCTCCCCGTGGGAGAGGGACGAGAGACACCTGATATACTGAGAACATTCAACAGTGGTGCATCTCCCTCGTGTGTGTGTGTGTGTGTGTGTGTGTGTTAGATCAAATAAAAGCCTGGTAGAAACTACACATTTTTCAGTAAATTCCCGATATGGCCAAAAGTATGCGGACACCCACTTTTAAATGAGTCGCTTCAGGCATTTCAGCCACGCCCGTTGCCAACAAGTGTATTAAATCAACAGTTTAGGGAAGGCCCTTTGCTGTCCCAGCATGACCGTCCCCCTGTGCACTTGTGGTTTGGAGGAAAGCCTTGACCTCCACCCCACTGAACACGTTTGGGATGAACTGGGCCATCAGTACCTGACCTTACAAATGATATTTTGACTAAATGGGCACAAATCCTCATATTCACACTCTCTTGAGAAGAGTCTAGGCTGTTATAGCCACAAAGAAATTGTAATGCAAGTTGTTTTGGAATAGGATTTCCAACTAGCTCATGACTGGGTGTCCACATACTTTTGGCCGTATGGTGTATGCAGACGACCCTTCATTCCAGCTACACTTACTGCTGACATTTGGGAGAGGAGTCCACATACTTTTGGCCACAACAGTTGCTAACAGGTGTCATAAATCAATTATTACATATAAAGGAAATGTCATGCTTACGACTTTGCAGCAACAGTTTAGGGAAGGTCCTTTCCTGTTCCAGCATGGCTTAAAGAAACTCCAGTGTCCTGCACAGAGCCCTGACCTCAGCCCCACTCAACAGCTCTGGGATGAACCGGAACATCAACTGAGGCTTCTTACCCAGACATACAAATGCTCTTTTGTACTAATGATTTGGCACAAATTCCCACAGTCTTGTAAGAAGCCTTCTCAGAAGAGTGGCTGTTGTTATAGCTCTATCATTTGTTATTAATATGGGACGTCTACCAAGCTCATGGTCAGGTGTCCAGATACTTTTGACCTGATTGTGTATGTGTGGGTGGACGCGGGTTGACGTGGAGCATCCATCAGCGTAGTCGAACCGTCTTTTAAGGTTTAATCACTTCATGGTCACCGAGCATTAGCTCAGATATTAAACACTAATCCGTGCCAAGTCTGCGGATGGCGGCGGGCTGTAAATGAGGGTTTAAGTGAACAGCTGGCAACCCTTCAGACGCCTCAGTCGGTGCCAGACTGGTGTGAGCGGATCGGATTGAGATGTTCCACACACACTCGCAGTCACGACAAAATACTGATGTTGGGATTAATGAAGCGTGTGTGTGTGTGTGTGTGTGTGTGTGAGTGTGTGTGATTTGTCATTGCTGCCTTGGCAAGACAAACAAAAGACTCAAGACATCACATTCATCACCGGTCCACTGTGGGTGTGTCCCAAATCACACACCCTGTTCACTATATGGGACTGAGGTACTCCCTGCTTCACTATCACATTCATCACCGGTCCACTGTGGTCGTGTCCCAAATCACCTTCTGTTCACTATATGGGACTGAGGTACTCCCTGCTTCACTATCACATTCATCACCGGTCCACTGTGGGCGTGTCTCAAATCACCCTCTGTTCACTATCACATTCATTATCAGTCCACTATGGGCGTGTCACAATCCACACACCCTGTTCACTATATGGGACTCCAGAACCCCTTGCTTCACTGTTATATTCATCACTGTTCACACACCCTGTTCACTATATGGGACTTAAGGATTCCCTGCTTCACCATCACATCCATCACCATTCCACTGTGGGCGTGTCCCAAATCACACACCCTGTTCACTATATGGGACTCCTATGTATGTAGTAGCTCAGCAGTTAAGGTACTGGACTTATAATCATCCTCTGTTGGGCCCCTAAGTAAGGCCCATAACCCTCAGTAAATGTGTGTGTGTGTGTGTGTGTGTGTGTGTGTGTGTGAGGACCATGTACAGGCCTGTGGGAGTTTCTATCTTCATGGCAGCTGCAAAAACAGAAAGGAGAAAAGCATCTCTTCCTTATGATGTGTGTGTGAGTGTGTATCTCTTTCTCACGATGTGTTGAGGAACGACTTCAGTGTTGAACATGTTTTAGATGTTGAGATAAAACCCGAATCCAGATGCAATTTTACTTTGTTTATGTTGACATGCAGCAGTGTTTTGGTTCCAGTCCCATTATCATGCAGTGCAGTAACAAGGCCAGACGACTGGTGTCAGTAAATTCTTCAAATGAATCCAGACGTGCAGATTGAATTTTACACTGTCGCAAATAAAATGTGTGTAGGTGAGTAGATTGATTGGTAGATAGATTGGTAGGTAGATTGTTAGGTACGTAGGTAGGTGTGTTGGTTGGTTGGTAGGTGGGTAGATTGGTTGGTAAGTAGGTAGGTTGGTTGGTAGGTGGGTAAATTGGTTGGTAGGTGGGTAGATTGGTTGGTAGGTAGGTAGGTTGGTAGGTGGGTAGATTGGTTGGTAGGTTGGTAGGTGGGTAGATTGATTGGTAGGTGTGTAGATTGGTTGGCTGGTAGGTGGGTGAGTAGATTGGTAAGCAGTTAGATTGCTAGGTAGGTAGGTGGGTAGATTGGTTGGTTGGTAGGTAGGTATGTAGATTGGTTGATAAGTAGGTAGATTGGTTGGTTGGTAGGTCGATAGGTAGATTGGTTGGTTGGTAGGTTGATAGGTAGATTGGTTGATAAGTAGGTAGATTGGTTGGTTGATAGGTTGATAGGTAGATTGGTTGGTTGGTAGGTAGTTTGGTAGGTAGATTGGTTGGTTGGTAGGTTGATAGGTAGATTGGTTGATAAGTAGGTAGATTGGTTGGTTGGTAGGTCGATAGGTAGATTGGTTGGTTGGTAGGTTGATAGGTAGATTGGTTGATAAGTAGGTAGATTGGTTGGTTGATAGGTTGATAGGTAGATTGGTTGGTTGGTAGGTAGTTTGATAGGTAGATTGGTTGGTAGGTAGATCACTAGGTAGGTTGGTAGGTAAGTAGATTGGTTGGTTGGTAGGTAAGTAGATTGGTTGGTTGGTAGGTAGGTTGATAGGTAAGTAGATTGGTTGGTTGGTAGGTAGGTTGATAGGTAAGTAGATTGGTTGGTTGGTAGGTAGGTTGGTAGGTAAGTAGATTGGTTGGTTGGTAGGTAGGTTGATAGGTAAGTAGATTGGTTGGTTGGTAGGTAGGTTGGTAGGTAAGTAGATTGGTTGTTTGGTAGGTAGATCACTAGGTAGGTTGGAAGGTAAGTAGATTGGTTGGTAGGTGGGTGGATTGGTTGGTAGGTGGGTGGATTGGTTGGTAGGTTGTGAATTTCCGGATGTATTTTAGGACGTCCTGCTTCAATACATAATGGGCAGCATGTTTATTTAAAACAAAACTCTTATACACAAAAAACGTATTGTGTCTGAAAAGTCCTGCTCAGAAGGTCAAAGAATAGTGAGTGTGTGTTTGTGTGTTTGTGTGTGTGTGTGTTTGTGTGTGTGTGTGTGTGTGTTTGTGTGTGTGTGTGTGTGTGTGTGTGTGTGTGTGTGATCAAGGTCCCATGAAGAGCTTTTCTTAGTCAGGAGCAGTGATACACACTCTCACTCTCTCTCTTTAAAAGCATTTCTGGCTGCAGTTACCTTACACATAAACACACACACACACACACACACACACACACACACACACATGTTGTACAGTTGGTTTGGTGGCTGTGATATACTGGTAAAGTACTGGAGATAGAGTGACTGGAATCAGACTGTAATAGAGGTGTGTGTTTGTGTGTGTGTGTGTGTGTGTGTGTGTGTGTGTGTTTGGGTTCTTTGGAAACCACATGAACTCATCTCTTAGTCACAATTTATTTCTGAACTCAAGTTCAAATGGATTCTTCACTCACAACTCCGTCCTCACATCCTTTATGGAGTAAATAAAACACTAACACCATCAGTGCTCTGTGGACAAACATCAAACACCGTGGACGTGTCCCAAATATCAAACCACTCTGGACATGTCCCCAACTTCAAACCACCATAGACATGTCCCAAACATCAAACCACCATGGACGTGTCCCAAATATCAAACCACCATGGATGTGTCCCAAATATCAAACCACTGTGGACATGTCCCAAATATCGAACCACTGTGGATGTGTCCCAAACATTAAACCACCGTGGACATGTCCTCATGTTACTGTGCAGCACTCCCACTACTTGAGACTGAACTCTTGTCAATGGAAAGCTTGTTCGACTGTGGACAGTATCACCTAGTCCTCTTGTCTCTGTGAAACAATCCGCTCCATAATCTCTTCCATGTTTTCCTTCTCTCCGCCCGAGCCGTCCATGATCAGGTGGCTGCATTTAGAGAAAGTCAGGCTACTACTGAATAAAAACTCTACATAACCCTGCGCGCGCCCGTCTGGCTGCAATTACTCCCTACCAACATCCCTAATTAGAAAATGGGCATGTTTAACGAGCACGGTTATGATCTTTACACACCGCCCGCCTTCAAACGGCCGCCTGCTCAGACCGCTCGGCCTTAAGCCAGTAAAAGTCACATTTCAGACGTCGGCTTCATCTTTTATAAACACGTCAGAATAACGAGTTTAAATCCAAACAAGGACTGAAGGACTGGAGGCCTAAAAGACTGGAGGACCAAAGAATGGAAGGATAGTAGGACTAGGGGAACAAAGGACTGGAGGACTGAATGTGTGGAGGACTGAAGAACTGAAAGAATTAAATAAAGAAGGAATGGAGGACTAAAGGACTGGAGGACTAAAAGACCAGAGGACTGGAGGTCTGACAGATTGAAGGACTGGAGAACTGTACTGTAAGACTAAAGGATTAAACAACTAGAGGACTGAAGTACTATAAGACTGAAGGACTGGAGGACTGAAGAACTGTAGCACCAAAGGACTGGAGGACTGACAGATTGAAGGACTGGAGGACTAAAAGACCAGAGGACTGGATGACTGAAGCACTGAAAGACCGGAGGACTGTACTTTAAGACTAAAGGATTAAACAACTTGAGGACTGAAGTATTATAAGACTGAAGGACTGGAGGACAGAAGAACTGGAGGACTAGAGGACTGAAGGACTTAAGTAAGGAAGGAATGGAGGACTAAAAGACCAGAGGACTGGAGGTCTGTGGGATCGAAAGACTGGAAGACTGATGGTCTCAAGGACTGAAGCACTAGAGGACTGAAGGTCTAAAAACCAGAGGACTGGAGGACTGAAGCATTGACGCATTGAAGGACTGTAAGACTGGAGGATTAAACGACTAGAGGACTGAAAGACCAGAGGACTGGAGAACTGGAGGACTAAAAGACCAGAGAACTTAAGGACCAAAGAATGGAAGGACTATAGGACTAGGGGAACAATGGACTAAAGGATCGAAGGACTGGAGGACTGGAAATGCTTGAACTTAGTCATTAGGAGGAACGTTCTCAAACTTTTGGCCATGTTGTGTGTGTCTACAGTGGATTAATGATGAATTAACGATGTTTGGTTTGGGACACGTCCACAGTGAACTGATGACAAACAGCTGTTGTGTTGTACCCTTCTAAGTAAAGGAGGTTTGTGGTTTGGGACACGTCCACAGTGTGCTGACAATGTTTGCAATGGTGTTAATGTGCCCTATGTGTTAAATAGTGTGTGTGGTTTGGGACACGTCCACAGTTGACTAATAATGATGAAAAAGTGCTCATGTGGCCCATATATGAATATAGCGCGATTTTGGGACACGTCCACCTTGGTAAAAACGTTGTGTGGTTTGGGACAAATCCACATAATGTTTGTGAGATGATGTTTATGTGCCCTGTGTAGTAAATTGCGTGTGGGGTTTGGGACACGTCCACAGTGTACTGACGGTGTTTGCGATGGTGTTAATGTGCCCTATGTGTTAAATAGTGTATGTGGTTTGGGACACGCCCACAGTGGCTGAATGTTAAAGAGGTGCTAATGTGGCCTATATAGTAAATACGACTTTGTTTAGGACACGTCCCTACTGTCGCTAGGAGACAGTTAACGCTGTGTTTAAAGTGCACATGTGCACTGAAAGTATAGTGAACTTATTTAAACAAGGTCTGTGGTTTGGGACGCGTCCACGGTAGACCGTCATGGAAAGACAGAATAAGTTCACAATGGTGTGTGTGGTGTGTGTGGCGTCTGAACACAGTGTGTGGGAGTGTAAACACTGGGTTTGGTCCAGTCTGCGATGCTCCTGCCAGACAACACAAACACTCCCATGCACACACACACACACACACACACAAACACACACGCACACACTCACAAAGCCCATGATTGGTCGATCTTTGTGCCTCTCTGGCCAATCACCGTGTGTTTGTGTTTGAATCTGGACACTCACCACGCCAACAGGATTCACTTCTCTCTCGTGGAGCAACACAACACCGATCTGATCATAGAAATGTCTAGAAATGAATAGAAATTAGGAGTATGATGTCATCTTTACCCAGATAGAGTCAGACCACATGGCCAAAAGTATGTAGACGCCCCTCCTGATCACCAGGTTCAGGTATTTTAGGCATGCCCATTTCTAACACGGGTATGAAGTCAATTATTTGACTTCTCAACCAACATCAGTGCCTGGCATCAGAAATGTTCCTTATAGATAGATGGACGGACGAACGGACGGACAGACAGACAGATAGACATTTAGATAGATAGATAGATAGATAGATAGATAGATAGATAGATAGATAGATAGATAGATAGAAGACAGACGGGCAGGCAGACAGACAGACAGACAGACAGATAGATAGAAGACAGACGGGCAGACAGACAGACAGACAGACAGGCAGGTAGATAGATAGATAGATAGATAGATAGATAGATAGATAGATAGAAGACAGACGGGCAGGCAGACAGACAGACACATAGATAGATAGAAAGACAGAGTAATATATAGATAGACAACAGACAGGCAGGTAGACAGATAGATAGACAGACAGAAATACAGATAGATAGATAGACAGATATATAGACGGACCAACATATAGATACATAGAAAGACAGGGTAATATATAGATAGACAACAGACAGGCATGTTGACAGATATATAGACAGACATACATACAGATAGATGGATGGATGGATGGATGGATGGATGGATGGATAAATGACAAACAGACAGGCAGGCAGACAGACATATAAATAGATAGGTGGATAGATAGACAGACCGACTGGTAGATGGATAGACAGATAATTTATTAATCCCAAATGAAATTAAGGCCTGTATACTCCATGCTTGGGCCGTAGTAGCTTTGTGATTAAGGTACTGCACTAGTAATCAGAAGGCTGCTGGTTTAAGCCCCACCACAGACCAGGTTGCCACTGTTGGACCCCTGAGCGAGGTCCCTAACCTTCACTTGCTTGAACTGTATTTAGTCACAATTGTGAGTCACTTTAAATAAAAGAATCCTCTAAATCAGCCACTTTGTCCTGAAAGGGTCGCAGGGGGTCCGGTTTCACCGGGAAACACTGGACGCATGGCAGGAATACCCTGGACAGGGTGCCAATGCATCACATGTCATTGATATACAGGTAAATGTAAACATTAATAGGTCTGAAATGGAATGGAATCGTCCATCACAATCATTGTCAGGTATTCATACATTTAGGCCATATAGTGTATATAAAATAATTACATTTATTTTTGTTTTTGTGATAATTGATGCACAAGTGTTTTTGTGACAGTTTTTGTTTTGATTTAACACCAGCGACGGTAAAGATCTTGTCATTTTATGACACTGAGACTAATTAGCACTGCTTTTGAACACTCATTCTGGTCCACATACTTCCAAAGCTCTTGAAAATCTTTTTCTTTCTTCGTTTCTTTTCTTCACCTTCAGTGGCATCACATTCCTGTTCCACACGAATGCACTCTCTCAGACTGGCGTCGTACCCACCAGGCAAGGGCGAGGTCGTACACAGATTAATATAATAGCGGAGCTTTTGTAGTAATTGTACGCAGTGTAATAACATCAGTAGTTGAATTTCCAGTCCATAACTGAAGAACTGAAGAACATAATGCAGCTTTTGTGTTCGAAGACGTTTCGCCTCGTCACAAATGTCACAAATATTTGTTTATTTATCAGCATTTTAAAGTCACGTTTTACACTTTGGCACAATTCATGACAGGACAGGTAGTTACAGTTTACCCATGATTCATCAGATCACCCATGTGTCTCCAGTTCACCTCACTTCACGACTTTGTACTGTGGGAGGAAACCGGAGCTCCCGGAGGGAACCCACACAGACACGGGGAGAACATGCAAACTCCACACAGAAAGGACCCATTCTGGTCCACCTGGGAATCAAACCCAGGACCTTCTCACCACCCACCAAGCCATCGTGTCACCCAAAGGTCACAAATAGGTTTTCATAGGTTTGTACAAGTGGGACCAGGACCAATCACTTATCCGCCTGAAACTGCTTGGTACTTATTAAAAATGTAATAATTCTGGTCAGGGTCACAGTGGGTCTGGTACCATCCATTCACTCACTCACTCACTCACTCATTTAAACCTAGGGACGCTTAAAAGTACCCGATCTGTCTATAGATGCAAGGAAACAGGAGTACCATGTAGAGAACAAGACTCAGATTTATCCAACTGGGCGCTCGGGTGGTGCAGCGGTAAAATACGCAAACCCACTACTGCTGAGATCTGAGGATACAGGGTTAGAATCTCAGCAGTGCTACCGGCCGGTCGGGTGTCTTCATGGACACGATGGCCAATGTTCGAGATGAGGGGATGAGGGGCTGGTCGAACCAGGGATGAGGGGCTGGTCGAACCAGCAAGTGCACTCTCAGTGCAGGTCCCAAACCCAGATAGAAATAGTAGGGCTGTGTCAGGAAGGGCATCCGGCATGAAACAACTGCACCAGGTTTGGTATGAGGACCAGAACCATTGTGGCGACGCCTAAATGTGTGAGCATTCTAAAGAAAAAAAAGGTCGAGCCTATCGCAGCTTTTCAATGGGCGCAAGGCACACAGTAACACCCTGGATGGGGCGCCAGTTCATCACAGGGCACACACACACACACACACACATTCTCCTATAGGGCAATTCAGTGTCTCCAATTAACCTGACTGCATGTTTTTGGACTGTGGGAGGAAACCGGAGCTCCCAGAGGAAACCCATGCAGACTCCCCACAGAAAGGACCCGGACCGCCCCATCTAGGGATCGAACCCAGGACCTTCTTGCTGTGAGGCGGGGGATCAACGTCCATCCGGGCGACATTTTCAGGCCAGTTTTGTATTATTTTGCCTTGATTGGTGACTAGAGGTCAAGACACCAGCACAAGTGGTGGAGGAATACACAGAGCATAGTGTGTTCCTCAGAACCATGTCTGTGATAAAAACAAGCTCATGATCAGGTTTCCAAATACCTTTGGCCTTATCGTGTATCTTAATTAAGAGAATGAGGGGTGGGGACTGATCTGGGTGTCTGTAGGTCAGCAGGACGTGGTCAGTAGATGTTTTACAGTGACACACAGTCCCAACACATTGCCAGATGGATTCGAGGACTCGGTTTAAATTACTCGCTATTTGCTTTGCCTTCATTCCACTGTTATTACCTCATACATCTCTGCACATCTCTCTCTCTCTCTCTCTCTCTCTCTCTCGGCCAGTTCTGATATTACCCCCGATGACGTTGGTCGAGCGCGGTCATTACAGAAGTGCGTCAGACGCCGGTGTTTGGGATTAACTCTAACACCGGTGTTTATAGACGCAGTGTTCAGGCCTTCTGTGTTTATTTACGTTCTCTATAAATCTCATTTTTCTTCACCACATGGACCTTAAAACCTCCTCACATGGTTACAAGTTACAGTTCAATCATTTCTGAATCCGTCGCTGCACATCAGGATTTTCTTTCGTCCTTTTATGGAGTCTTTAAGATTTAAGGGAAAATTTACAGCTGAGGAAATTAGAACCATATTTAAAGATAAAAAAGACTTCAGACAGATTTCTACTGGACCGTTCAGACAGAAAACTACTCAGCAGGCTTAGACAAAAGTATTTGGACGCCTGACCATGAGCTTGTTGTACATCCCTTGTCAAAAACTAATGCTAATAAAACAGAGTGACCTGTAGTGACCTCACAAGACTTTGTAGTACGTCTGTGGGGATTTGTGCTCATATGACTGGGCACTGATGTTGGCCAGGAAAACCTCAGTTGATGTTCCGGTTCAAGCCCGGATAGAAATAGAAGGGCTGTGTCAGGAAGGGCATCCGGCATGAAAAAACTGTGCCAGGTTTGGTATGAGGACCAGATCCATTGTGGCGACGCCTTAATATGATTGGAACTTTCTGGACAGCAAGGGTCTTATTATGTCCTGCAAAAGGCAAATCCATAATTTTATAATAAAAGCACCTGTAATAAACTACATCATTTTACAACACTGTTACAAACATCCGCTCAGTAAACTACTTAATACTATTTAATAACATTCACTCATGTCTAAGAATATTAATTGTTATTTATATTCTGGATTAAATACTTACACCACACTGCCTGAGTGAAATAAAGTTCAGTCCAGACATTTTTTAGCATCTCTGTCCGGCTACAGGAGCCGTCCCGTCTCCTCCTTGCTATGTAAATCTCATTCTTAGTCTGCATTCTTTCCCTGTGAACGATCTCTTTCCCAGTCTGAGCCGCGGTCTGATCGCAGTATCGGACAGGTGTGTGTAGTTTAGGTTTTATTAAGCATTATTCCTCTCTCTCTGCGTCCGAATCGATTCCAGACTGAGCTTCAGTAGTTCAGTGGTTCAGTGGTTCAGTAGCTGCTGTCTGATGACTGGCAGGAGGGAGAATTACAGAAGGTCATGATTATATGAATACGAGGGGAAATACTTATATGATGCTCCATCCGGTTGAGCGTAACTGATTCTGAAGGTCTGAATAGAAGAAGGTTCAAACCTCACTACTGCCAGGTTGCCACTGTTGGGCCCTTGAGCAAGACCTTAACCATCAATTGCTTAGAATGTGTACTGTCACAGTACTGTAAGTCGCTTTAAATAAATGCTGAAAATGTAAATGAAGGTGGTGACGCAAGCTGGACTGAAGTGGACTGCACAGTGATTCACCTTAATTGGCTCGGTGGGTAGCACTGTCACCTCACAGCAAGAAGGTCCTGGGTTCGATTCCCGGGTGGGGCGGTCTGGGTCCAAAAGCATGCAGTCAGATTAATTGGAGGTACAAAATTGCTCTAAGTGTGTGTGTGTGTCCTGTGATGGACTGGTGACCTGTCCGTGTGTTCTCTACCCTTGGCCCAGTGAATCTGACCCACCGCCACCCTCAAAAGGATGGTGCGGTGGTAAAACAGACAGTGAATAAATGAATGCACTGTTGTCATAAAAGTAATTGCCAGATACGTAACCAAGGCAGGAAAATATGATTGCTCAGAAAGAATAACTAAATGATTGAACTAAATACTGATTCAAGAAAATGGAACCATGGAACCACCAGGAAACACTCAAGCTGAAACAAATGAGCCTTTGAGTGCAGCACGCTCAGCTACTCAATCCACCGGTGAGCTGCCACACAAAGGCTCACCAAAAAACCATACAGCAATTTACATTAACATTTACATTTTCGGCATTTAGAAGACGCTCTTATCCAGAGCGACTTACAGAAGAGCTTCCATAGTGAACATTACCTTACTCTAGTTTAAATAGACAACAGTTCAAGAACACAAATCTGCTAAAAACCCTGATTTTTTTTTGCAAGAAATGAATTAGTATTAGTGAGTGTTAGTAAGTAAGTACAAGTCAGCTTAAGTGCTTAGGAAAGAGGTGATGAAGGTTTTTAATCGTTTTTTAAAGACAGCAAGAGACTTAGAAGTTCGAACAGACAGAGGAAGTTCGTTCCACCACTTGGGTGCCAGTACAGAGAAGAACCTTGATGCTGATGCTCGTCTTCCTCAAGTCCTGGGTGGAGGATCAAGTCAGGCGAGACTAGTGGCTCGGAGGCTGCGTGGTACAGAGCGGGGTTTGATGAGACCACGAAGGTAGCTTAGGGCTGGTCCATTTTTGGCTTTGTAGGCGAGCATCAGTGTTTTAATCTGAATGCGTGCAGCTACAGGAAGCCGGTGAAGAGACGCCGCAGTGGGGTGATGTGGCAGTGTTTGGGCTGGTTAGAAACCAGACGGGCAGCTGCATTTTGAATGAGCTGCAAGGGAATAATAGTGGACATGGGAGCTCCTGCCAGCAGGGAGTTGCAGTAGTCCAACCGTGAGATTACAAGTGACTGCACGATTGATTTGTTGAAGTGTTGATGATTGGTATTGGACATGTTGATACGTGGTTTTGGACGAATTGGGTTGGTATTGGTCGTGAGCTCATTGTGTACTGGTATTAAACTTATATAGGTTCTTGTTCTCAAACCAGTGTTGGCCATTAGTGTTATATTAGATATTGGCCTCTGGTTTCTGGAGGTTCCCAAAGTGGGAGGCGCACACTGAAGTACAGCAGGGCAAATGAATGAGGCATGTCTGAGCATTGATGGACACGTTTGTAAGAGTTATACAGTAAAAATGTAAAAATGGGGGGGGGGGGGGGGGGGGGGGGGAATCTCAGGATCTCACAACTGATATGGTTATTATTATATTTATTGTTGCTAATGCTGTTTATAAAAATCAGCAGTTTCTCCTGCTGATTTTTTGTGTATATAATTAAATCCTGAGGAACGTTTTGTCTCCATCTGCATCAACCCGAATCCAGCGTCATATGTGAGCCTGATGGTAGAATTGGGACGGCGCTGGTGCTGATGGGTTGGAAATCCAGGTGAAGACAGAGTAAACGAGGCTTTAGGAAACTTGTCCGGTCCCTGATGTACGGAGAGATGAAAGAAGAGGAATATGAAAGACAAACAGGTGGAACCGTGGACGAGGCTTTGATGTTTAAACCACACGGGTTCTCTGTATACGCTGGAGCTCGGCCAACACACACACACACACACACACACACATACACACACTTTCATATCCTAGCAAAGAAATAAAGTACAGATAAGACAGAAATAACATCTGAGATCTAAGAACAGTCCTAATTCCAAATGTTTGATCAGAATCCATCATGTGAACCTTTTTTTTTCACCACCTGCTCGTCTGATCGAGTTACAGTTCAGGAAATTCTGCTCGTGCTCCCGCCCGAGTCATGCATGATATTTGGGCCGCGTCCTAAACCCTCCCTTATTCCCTTTTCAACCAACGTGTTTTCTTTTAGTGCTTGGTCAGACGCCAGAGCACGTGTTTCCCCTCGGCCGCTCTCCCGAGCCGCCGTCCAAGCGTCACACCCCTCGTTTCTGCCGGCGTAATGATGTCAGTCGGCGAGGGAGAGGTGAGGTCAGTTAACACGGAACGTAATTCTCTCTTTTTCCTCAGTCAGTTCCGAAAATCTGACTCTCCTTCACAGAACCGTGGGAACAGGGAGGCAGTTTGTAGTTGAGGTTAACCAAGAGTTATGAAGCACGGGCAGCACAGCCAGAACGTCTATAACATTATAATCTGACACCAAATTCTGAAAGAGGAAAGAAACCCGGCAAACCAGTCTGCGTTGGCTTAGTCGGGATCAAATTTAGGCTGAACCAAGTGGCCCACAAGCGTTTGCTCACTGGCAAACATAGTGCTGGTTGTCCACAACCCTGATTCAGCTCTGATTACCTCTGGTGATAACATGCAGAGTGGCCAAACATTCAGTGGATGAAACAAATCCCATTGTGTAGGGTCTGTGGGCAGTGCAGGTCTGGGTAAACACACCCAGAACCCATGATATGCAAGAACCAATGAGGGCCCACAAAGGGCAGAGCGATTCATATTCGTGTGTCCTGGTTATCACCAGGTTTGTTTGGAGCAAACACTAAGGTACCGATTATTTGCCAATGAGCTCTGGTGGCCTGCACCGAGTACTTTTGGGATAAATTGGAATGTCTGTTGCCAAGCAGGCCTTCTCAGGCAACAGACACACCCCAAAAAGACTAATAATATTGGGGAATTTCTTATAATCGCACATGGGTTTGGACTAGGACTTCCAACAAGCTTACAGTCAAGCGCCCATATACTTTTGGCCACATAAAAACTAAGTGGATTTCTGTATATTAAAGATCAGTTGGTGATATGAATAAAAACAGCTCTTAATACACACAAGCTTCTGGATCCATTTCTTTAGCTCAATCTGGATTGAATCTTCATGTTTATTTAGTTTGCTTCAGTTTGATTCTCTCAGAATGAGGGCATGATGGGAATTGCGGTCTGTTCCGCATATCTGATCATAAACCACACAGATAAACAGTACAGAATTCGTGTGCTTGGAATGTACATCGTAATAGGTCAGTTATGCCAACACCCACGTGATCTCCGACCTCTCAGACACACCCCGAAACCCTGCCGGTGTTTGCTCAGCTGGGACCGACCGGGCCTCATTTTTCCTCCTCTTTTATCCCCGATCACGTTAAGTAAAGAGTTAGCGGAACTGAGTTTACATTCCTGTGAGTGTGGAGCTCAGATTTACAGGGCTGTGTGTGTGTTTTACGGTGGACTTTCCCTCATGAAGGTGCTGCAGGTGCTTTCAGACTCTCGGAGAGCTCTGAGATCTGAGCTCGGGTTTCTGTCGCACCGCCGGAGCCTCAGTACAGAGGAATGTGGGGATCTGTGTTTTTAAACGCATGATGGATGAACGCGTGGTGGCGCCAGGACAAGCTGGTGTTGTATTTCATGTTGAATTGCTGCCGCTACACCAGATTCAGTCTGTAGAAATGCACTTCCAATAAAAAATCAACCTTTCTAATACAGAACAGCCGAAAGTCGAGATTAGAGGCCCTAGAAATATGGCTAGTTTGACTGGACCTGAAGTACATGGGGACGGCATGGCAAGAAGGTCCTGGGTCCGATCCCCAGGTGGGGCGGTCCGGGTCCTTTCTGTGTGGAGTTTGCATGTTCTCCCCGTGTCTGCGTGGGTTTCCTCCGGGAGCTCCGGTTTCCACCCACAGTCCAAAAACATGCAGTCAGGTTAATTGGAGACACTGAATTGCCCTATAGGTGAATTGGTGTGTGTGTGTGTGTCTGCCCTGCGATGGACTGGCATCCCGTCCAGGGTTTTACTGTGTGCCTTGCGCCCATTGAAAAGCCTGGATGCTCACTTTCTTAAGCGCTTATCCAATCAGGGTCGCCCCCTCCCCCGCGACCCTGATTGGATAAGCGCTTAAGAAAGTGAGTGAAGTATATGGAACAGCGGTCTGTTCACAGTCAAGCAAGCTTTAAATCCTTGTTGGTTTAGAGGCCGCTGTGCAACAAAGAAGCTCCCTTTTCAACAAACGTCAGGTGTGTACATGCCAGGATAAAGCCTGCGTGGCTGTGGACAGGGTCACTGTTCCTGCAGCCTCGTATTTATTACACATCTGATTTTGTTGGATCTCGATTACATCTGAGCATCCAGATAAATGTCATAGTGATAGTTTAGGTTTTCTTCCTGACCTTGGTAAGAGACCACTGTTTTCACTTCTGGAAGGATGCTAGTTCTGTCTAAGTAATTGAAATAAAGAAATGCCCCCTGTGTGTGATACCTCATGAGTAAAGATGAAAGGAATGAAGACACTGTTGGAGGTGTTAGTGTGTTTATTTACGGGTTTATCACACGTCCTCACACACTCGTACCGCTGGCTTCCTCTCTGGTGGGTTGGAGGTGTTTCGTACACCTCAGTGTGTCTGTCCATACACACACATACACACACGATGGTGCAGCTGGTAGAGCGAATGATACGCAGCAGCCTGGTCCTGGTAACCAAGGTCTGTAGGTACTCTGGTTTCTTTCCACTTCCCAAAACATGCAGAAGGTAGATTGGCTGCTCTAAGTGAGTGAGTGTATCATCTATCATCAGTCAATTGGTGCGTACATGATTGAATGAAAGAGTGAGTGAATGAGTGAGAGAATGATTTAGTGCATGTATGAGTCAGTGGGTGGATAGTTGATTGGATGAGTAAGTGAATAAGTGAGTGAATGAATGAGGGAATTGCTGAACAAGTGAATAAATGGATGAGTGAGTGGATAAGTGAGTGAATGAATGAGGGAATTGCTGAACAAGTGAATGAGTGGATGAGTGAGTGGATGAATAAGTGAATTTGTGTGTGAGTGAATGAGTGAATTACTGAACCAGTAAAAGACGAGGTGAGTGAGTGAGAAAGTGGATGAGTGAGTGAGTGAGGGAATTACTGAACAAGTGAATGAGTGAGTGAGTGAGTGAGCGAGCAAGTCAATAAGTGTATAAGTCAGGCATTTACTGAATGTATGGGTCTGTGGGTGATTAAGTGATTGGATGAGTGAGTGAGGGAGTGAGTAAGAAGGGGGTTGGTAAGTAAGTGAGTGAGTGAGTGCATGTACGAGTTAGTGGGTGAGTTGGTGATTGGATAAATGAGTGAATACATGTGTGAGTGAGTGAGGGAATTACTGTGAGTGAGTGAGTGTGTGAATGTGCATGTATGAGTCAAAGGGTGAGTAAATGATTGGATGAGTGATTGAGTGTATACGTGTGTGAGAGAGTGAATTACTGAATGTGTGATTGAGTGAATAAGTGAGCGAATGAGTGAGTGATGCAGTGGATCCATGCACTGTACAGAATGTGATCCCGTCTGACTCCCAGTGTTTCCGGGTAGGTTCCACACCCACTGGGACACTGATCATTCCAATGAACGAATGAATGAATGAACGAATGAATGAATGATTATCAGCACTCGTCTACATGCAGGTTTAGAGGATCCGTGTCTCTGTGCCTCATCACTTGTGCTTAACATCACCGAGTGACCTACATTCTCCTGGGTTCTGAATCCTCAGCTGACGTGTGTGTGTGTGTGTGTGTGTGTGTGTGTGTTTAAAAGCAGAGGTCGAGCCTTGCTATTGGCTGCGCAAGCCTGTGCCAAAACAACAGTGCCCATCATTCCCATTGGCACAGATTAGGAAAGCGTGTGCGTGAGTGTACCAGTCTGCCTGGGTTGTTGCTACCCATCCTTGAGAGCCCGACCAATCATATTCCAGAACTAGCGGTGATGCTGCTGTTTCTGCTGCACCCTGTGTGTGTGTGTGTGTGTGTGTGTGTCTTAAGCTGATAAGAATAAACAGCTGTACTAGGCGGCCCAATACTTTTGAAAACTCCATTTGAATTCTATTTAATTCTCACTAGTGAATAAAATTGAACCCAGGCCTCTGTACCTGTCAGTCTTAGTGAAGAAGGCGTGGTCTGTGTACCTGTTAACCCTAGTAAAGAAGGCGTGGCCTGTGTACCTGTCAGCTCTAGTGAAGACGGCGTGGCCTGTGTACCTATCAGCTCTAGTGAAGAAGGCGTGGCCTGTGTACCTGTTAACCCTAGTAAAGAAGGCGTGGCCTCTGTACCTGTTAACCCTAGTAAAGAAGGCGTGGCCTCTGTACCTGTTAACCCTAGTAAAGAAGGCGTGGCCTGTGTACCTGTCAGCTCTAGTGAAGACGGCGTGGCCTGTGTACCTATCAGCTCTAGTGAAGAAGGCGTGGCCTGTGTACCTGTCAGCTCTAGTGAAGAAGGCGTGGCCTGTGTACCTGTCAGCTCTAGTGAAGACGGCGTGGCCTGTGTACCTATCAGTCGTAGTGAAAAAGACATGGCCTGTGTATCTGTCAGTATTAGTGAAAAAGGCGTGGCCACTGTACCTCAGTCCTAGTGAAGAAGGCGTGGCCTGTAAACCTCAGTCCTAGTGAAGAAGGCGTGGCCTGAGTACCTGTCAGCCCTAGTGAAGAAGCGTGGCCACTGTACCTCAGTCGTAGTGAAGAAGGCGTGGCCTGTGTACCTCAGTCCTAGTGAAGAAGGCGTGGCCTCTCATCAACCAATAGCAGCTTGTTTTGGTTCAGTGTCACCTGGCTGCGCACCTGAGTGCTCGCAGTGATCCGCAGAAGGGCCTGGGTTCGATTCCCCAGCCGGGCGACCGGAGTCCTTTCTGTGTGGAGTTTGCATGTTCTCCTTGTGCCACGTATGGTCGCGTCTTTATTGTATTTTGTAAACATAAACACATTTAGTATTTGATTCCTGCGACACACTCCAAAAAAGTTGGGACGGGGGCGTGTTTACTCCGTGTTCCATCAGCTTTCATATTATCTTCTACAGCTAATAACAGTGCAGCGTCTCCATCTCACTGATTGACGTCACTGTGCTTCTTATTTGTTTACTTTCGCATGCCTAACAGGCGAACACCCTGGTAAACACACTTAGACTGGCACTCACACACTGGCACACGTGCACACTGGCACAGGCTCGGGGCCTGGCTGGCATGGGCATGTTTCCATGGAGACACCGAGTTAAAAATAGAGGGAGACGGCTTCCCCGTACCAATAGCAAACGCGGAGTGTTTTGATGTTCTTAGACTACGTCACACACACACACACACACACGCACAATGACATCAGCCAGCATCTGCTGTGTTTTAAGATGAGGATGGCATGCTCTGTACCTTAGTCTCAGTAAAGAAGGCGTGGCCTCTACCTCAGTCTCAGTGAAGAAGGCGTGGCCTGTGTACCTCAGTCCTAGTGAAGAAGGCATGGCCTCTGTACCTGTCAGTCTTAGTGAAGAAGGCGTGACCGGTGTACCTGTCAGTCGTAGTAAAAAAAGGCGTGGCCTCTGTAATGGTCAGTTCTATTGAAGAAGGTGTGGCCCGTGTACCTGTCAGTCTTAGTGAACAAGGCGTGCCTTCTGTACCTCAGTTCTAGTAAAGAGGGCGTGGCTACTGTGCCTCCATCCTAGTTAATAAGGTGTGGCCTGTGTACCTCAGTCTCAGTAAAGAAGGCGTGGCCTGTGTAGCTGTCAGTTTTAGTGTAGGAGGCGTGGCCTGCGTACCTGTCAGTCCTAGTGAAGAAGGCATGACCGGTGTACCTGTCAGTCCTAGTAAAAAAAGGTGTGGCCTCTGTAATGGTCAGTTCTATTTAAGAGAGTGAGGCCCGTGTACCTGTCAGTCTTAGTGAAGAATGTGTAGCCTGTGTACCTCAGTCCTGGTGAAGAAGGCGTGGCCTGTGTACCTGTCAGTCTTAGTAAGGAAGGCGTGGCCTGTGTACCTGTCAGTCCTAGTAAAAAAAGGCATGGCCTTTGTAATG